>NW_019213821.1:0-29960 GCF_002532875.2 Varroa jacobsoni | reverse complement strand
TATATAAGCTATTTTTTTGTAGAATGTTTCCCAATGTTCATGTATGTTCATGCATATATACATACATGGTATATATATATATATATATATATATATATATATACATATACACACCTGTGTACTATGTTTTCAATACTGCCTCCGTAAAAACAACACCGGCCGGAAATAACGGAACACAATCAGTAACAGAGTTACTTGTGTTGATCATTTTTTAAGTAGAGAGCGGACGAAGGCAAGAAGACTTTGACGCGACAATTGTGTCCAGTGGCGTCTGATAGGTCACAATCCAATAGGCCATAAATGAACAAATCGTATTTTTTGCAAGGTTCGCGTTAAACAAACAATATCGTGTACATTGCCGTGCGAACAGTGCCACAAAATGAAAGTGCTCGTGCGACTCCTTACTTAAAAAAATTATCTAGGTACCGTTTTTTGTATAAGTTTGGGTCACTATTTTCTTAGTTCTGTCTATTTTGTTCTGCTAAGTTACATAGTGGAAATGAGAGTATCAATTTAAAGCCATAAAAAATAAAGCCGAACATGATTCTAAGTTTTATGTTTATTTCTTTTTAGTTCAAAGATGTTTTGAGCGATTTGCTACACTTAGATATTAGTTACGTTTTCGTTTTTGGCAACATCGTCAGTGCTTCGTTTTCTTCCCATCAGTGCGACAAATCCGCTCTTCAAATCAAACTTCCAGTTTTCTATGTACGACAAGAGAACTTCCTGGACTTGACACACTTAACTGATCTAGAAAATTGTCTTTTCCATAACGTTAGCTCTAGCAACGTGTTGAGCTCATTTCACAGGATCTGCCGGTTAAAAAATTGTTCCTTACAAAAAACCTGCGACAACATTTGATACGAGCCCATCACCTATATATGTTTTTACCTCTATTCTAATCCCAGTCAACGAAAATTGCACCTATATTAAGTAAAACAAACTTACTAGTAGTACAACGATACAGTGGAGAATATGTACGCGACTGTGGACGATCCGAACGATGAAAAACCTCATCGTTATGATAAAGATATAGATACATTTGCTGCTGCTGCTGCTGCTGCTGCTGGTTACACACCGCGTGGAAGAATGAATTAATGATTATTTTCTAACAATGAAAAGAAACATTCACCATCCGACAAGTACGGGTTCCGTTGGAGGCCAAGTCATCCACTGGGCGCAGGGTCAGCCGTATTGGAGCAGAGGATGATTGCCGGACGTCTGCCTAAAGCTCCACCGAGAGAAGCAACCCGCTATACTATCGCCAGTGGGCGAACCACTCGTTGAGCGCGCGGATCATTTCAGCAGCGTCTGGTTGGCGCGCTAGCCACCTCGAAGCCACCTCGAGACCACCTCGAATGAATAGGCCACTCGGACCGCTAGCGATAAAGGCAAGAAGAACACGTGCTCGAAACACACGAGCGAATTATTGCAGCAAACCTAAAGTTATATGACAGTTTGCCTTACCCCATCGTCAGTTGTCTTATCTTGATTGATAAACCGTATATAAACCGAAAGAACAGCTGTGACAGAAACACACTCATTGGAGATAACAAACAACAAATAAACTGCTGAGCCGTATCGGTACAACAGGGAACTCGGGGATGTTTGGAGAACGGGATCAAACGAGTGGTATGGCTTAAAGGCAAGCTAACCATAGGCATCCTAGGTAGGGTTGAGTCAAGGAGCGACTGGGAAACTATCCCACAACTACTGAACAAGTCAAAACTAAATAAAAATCAAACATATACCTCGAAATGGCCGATCAAGGTTATAAATGACAGCCTGACCTATTGGCCAGCGCAGCCAGTGGTCACGGACGTCGGAGACTCGTGTATAAACAAAGATGTAGGCTTTTTGTACCAAATGTGTGAACGAGCGACAGACAACAACGCACAGGCGAAGACGAAGCGAGAATGAGGAAGTAAAAACAGATTGAGGGACGGAATGTCGAGAGAGCGTGACTGAGATCTGAGTGAATGAATCTGAGAGTTTGACTGAGTTGGACCAGTGTGTGGATTGACTGACTAAAAGTTAGAAAATGACAAGTGGAAAAAGGGAGTATATATATATATATATATATATATATATATATATATATATATATATATAAGAACAGAACATAGATGAAGGTCAAATCCGAATGTGAATGGAGAGAGATTAGAGAAACGAGTAATGCGGACAACGTGGCTGTTATTAGAACATGATTAGTATAATGGTAATACTGTTACAATAGTCAGCGATGTCGAGCGACGTGGTGGTTTCTGAAGCAGGCATCTACGCGGTTGCTGAAGTACTACGTAACGCGTTTCAACAAAGGGAACCTTCGAAAATCTAACTGACGACAAATTTCTTTTCTTGTTTCCAAACGTGCGGGCCTATTTCCTTCCATGAAATCAATCTGACGCGTAGGCTACACTCTTTAATCTAGCCTTTACAGCGGGCCATCTCTGTTACATGGCCGAGAGCCCTAATTAGATTCTATGAAACCATGACCGTGAAGATTAGCCGCTCGCCGTCGCTGTGCAAACAATGTGTGTGAGTTTTTACAAAAAGTCAGCAATCGAATTTGTCAAACAAAAAGACAGAAACGAAGAGTGAGTGAACGATATACAAAAAAAAAAATAGTGAAGATGAGTGCGAAGAAAGAAACAGAGTGGCATGTAGAGAACATCCGCCAGCCGGATGGACGACGACTACTGATCAACGAGAACTACAAACGACAATTGATGTAGCGTTGGCCGAAACAGGCTCTTAACGTTCGGATCTCGACGCTATCAAAAAAATAGGTAGAATTAAAAACGAGAAAGAAAAAGGACTCGTTGATAAAATGGTGACGTGTCCACTGCGAAACTCTTCGGTGCCGCGTTAGGTTATATTTCTAGGTAGATAGATAGATAGGTAAAAAGATAAATACAAGTAGATCAAAGAAAAAGATCCGAGGGGCTTGGCGGCACTCTCAACGTTAGGTAAAAAAAAAAAACAGAAGCCGAATGGAGGTACAGAAAATGACAAAAAAGAAGACGAGTCAGTAAATATACACAGAATATTAATAATAATAATAATAATAGACAGAGCAAGCGATGAAATAATAACATGAAAACTCTCTCGCAGAGAAAAGAAAGCGTTTGAGGAAGAAATAATAAATTACACCAGGGAGCATTACTTTCTCTCTAAGTCGTCAGTATACTCAACAATACAAAGCGAGAGAAAACATTACAACAAGAACTAGGTAGTCCACGTTGCTCGACGCTAGGTAGGATCCCAAAAAGTGTTCAGAGCGCTGTAAGAGTGGTCAATATTGGCGACTGCCATAGCAAAATAGAGTCGCGTTGCCAACCACTGCAAATTCTGCTCGCGGCGCTGTCCATAGCGTGGTAACTGATCAACCCGCAGATTTTACAGCATATGTGGACTGCGGTGATCGAAGTTACCAATAGCTGACACTCTCGACCCTTGCCACGGTCCGTATGCTGTAGTAGAGAAATGTGACCGATTATCCAGCGTACAGAGGAGGGGGGTGAAGAAACAGGATATACGAACCGGAGCTTTAAGAGACAACTATAGAATTTCATAACAACGGAGGAACAACGGCGAAAACTACGGGAGCGGATTAAGCGAGACAAACAAACATAAATAATCGAATGAATAAAGATAAAAACAATGACGGGTAATAATAATGATAACATAAAAAATAATAATGAGGTAATAATAGGAGAACATAGGAAGAGAGAGTGGTACCCAGATGTAATATTTGTGGTATTACGACGATGACGGTAACAGCAAAAGCAGTAAAAACGACAACATCAATTACCATAAGAAAAACAATAATATTAATACCTATAATGACTATTACGGTTCATTGATAATTGCCATAACATTACAGGAGAGAAAAAAAGAAGAATCAGTCCAAAATGGAGTACTCATGTGACTCAGCAAATAATCATGATAAAGCTATAAGCGGCCAAGGCAAAAGGAATCTCACAACAATCCTGAGATAGAAAGTTAGAAGGATGCTATAACATCAACAACTACAACAACAATAACAACAGCAACAAACAACAACGACAACAAACAAACAACAACGACAACAACAAACAAACAACAAGCTGTCGCTCAGATAGAACTGCAGCTGATAATAACAATAATGGCAGACGCGATACTAAGAACAATATACAAAGAAAGCTCACTCAACAAGAAGTTACTTGGCGTACACACTTCCCGCTATATATAAGTGTAATAAATAATAATAAGGTCTAAATAAATTCCACGTAACCTAAAAAATTTCGAGCTGCTTCCTGATTTACATCGAGTAGTTACTATTGTATCTCACCTCGTTCAGCAAAACTTGAAGGTCTATGACTTAGGTTAAGCCTTTCCGTAACTTATAAGTCAGACCAATGACTCCGTTGAACGGACTCGACTACGCAAGAGTACGCTTAAGGTAGTAAAATTTGAAACATCTATTAGTGTGATTAGATGAGGAAAACGCTAACGGAAAGTAACCTATATTCGAATTGATGGACTCAGGCTGATTACAGGATATAGTTCTTAGAATAGACTTTGCATACCTATATTTCCACATATGATACCCTTCCACGCTTAACATACATCTGTATAAAAGTCAAGTTATTCCTTGTTTAGCCCGCTTGTTTTAAAATATCTGTTAACTAATCGCGTGTTTTATGTATATATGCTTTTTATTTCATCACGGCTCTTCGTATTTACGTTAAATAAAAAGGGACTAGCAATTACTTTGGAGGCTATAACCGGTACGTTCTTGACAATGGACATTTTATCTACACACATATATATATATATATATATGAATGCCGTAGAATATGCCATTCAGTTTAAAAAAAAATTAGAACATAAACAAATTCTGGAAATTAATGGTGATAATGTTGAAAAACTGTATATTTGATCAGAAAATCTCATAAAGTTTACTCTGAATTTTATATCGCCTGATCCTTTGCGCAAACCGGCATCAGTGCTATAAACGCATCCAGTAACTTCATCCATCCAAATTTTCCTGCTAATATCAGTTAATGACTATGAAAATTAGATGGGCTTATTTAGAATGTAATAATAGTTTTACAGAAGGTGTTTGGTTCTGATTCTGAAACTGAAAAGTGAAGTTCTGAAATTGGTAACTTGAAGAAGGGCAGATCTGCTGGTGTGTTGTGAATTAGAATGGTAAACGATGCCTAATTGAATACGGTAATGTATTAGTTCGGCTAAAATGATTCCAACTGACTTGGAGAAAGTTGACCGCAACTTTCTGCGAATACTATAGTTAAAACAATAACTTGAGCGATGTTTTCGTTTTGCATATTTCAACTTCTTAATAGGTTTATTTTTCTGTGTTTGAATGTTAGAGGTTGCCTGCCAATTAAACCGATGACGCAATGAGCAAAGTGCGATGACTGGAATCCAAACTCTTAGAACTCATCTACATGCTAGTAGTTGTGCGTGTTAGTAGTGGTGAGTTGAAAAAATCCTATCGGCTACTAGCTAGTGCTTATTTCACTGGATGCGACTACTGGTGGTGTTTGTCCACCCTTTAGCAATGAGGTTTGGTGCTATATTTACCCAACCCTATTCGGCTACTAGTAGCTAGTAAGGCCGTGGCCTAGCCCAAGGCAGCCGGGGTGGCCTGCAGGCAGAATCGAGGCGGGCCTGGCGACCAACGCCTGTTTGCACCCTACGGCTACAGTCAGGCGGTTGCGCGCTAGCCCGCTCGGTCGGTCTGTCGGTGGTGCTGGTGTCACCAACCAGCCATCCCTCGAGCCCCCTGAGAATACGTTCCTCTTTCAGTCCCTCAGCCGTCGTCCCAGCCCAGCCCAACGATTGCAAGCATACTGGTAGCATCAGCAGCAGTCCCACAGTGCTCTGTACAGTCTCTGCCTTCGTCCTCCCATTTCTACCCCCCACCCCGGCTGCCTGCCCAATCCCTGCTTCTTTCCGAGCACTCGCTTCGTCGTCCCCTCCACTCTGCCGACAGCGGCCGCGAACCCCCCAACCAGCTTTGGTCTGCCATCGCTACCCGCCGCACCCTATGTGCCCTTCTTCCACAACGAACTCGATGGTCCCTCAGGCACCCCCGGTTGGTTCTGCCTACCCTGGTTGTCTTTACCCCGCAGCTCTATCCCCCGCCTTCCCATAGCACGAAGAAGACGAGATGGGAACGTGGATCAGAGGGAAGCTCTAGGGGGTGCTTTGCCGCCGGGTCGAGTCGGGCTGGCCAAAGGGACGGGATAGCATAGCTTGCTTCCTTTGGATGGTACGGGAAGGGGGACTAGAGGAAGAATCGGGAGGTGCAGCACAGGGCACTGCGTTTGCTTTGGTAAGGAATGGCGATGGTGTGGTAGTAGTGGTGGTAAGGGATAGAATAGGGGGTGGTTGGGGAGGTGATGGGCTACACCACTGCTGGCTGCTGGGGTGATGTGCAGGCAGCAAGCTCTGTGAGGAGGAGTAGTGGTGGTAGTAGGGACTGAGGAACTAAAGTAGGGCTGTGGGTTGGGGAGATTGGCAGACTCGCGCGCGCGCAAGCGAAAGACGACGAAGAGCGGCCGAGAGATGGAGGCCGAAGTGCGATGAGTTCACGAAGACAGCGGGACAACGGCAGAGAGACAGCGGGGGGAGAGATGGGGTGGGAGGGGGTGAAGAGAGGATGAGGTTAGATGGAGGGTAGTGTATGGTAGAAGGAGCAGCACTGTCGAGTCGAGCAGGAGGCCAGGCAGAGGCAGGCGGCACGGGGTTTCAAGACAGGGGTGAAGGCATTGGGGGTATAGATGGGCAGAATGAGAAAGGGGGTAGTGGCGGTGGCAATAGCAGCGGCGTTAAAGCCGGCACCGTCGGCTGCAGGCTCAGGAGATGGGAAACGAGAAAAAGGAAAGGGGACCAACCGACCGACCCAGTCGAGGGGAGAAAGCGGAGTGGGAAGTGGGATTCAGGAGGAGAGGCCGCCGCCGCGAACGGAAAGAGAGAATAAAGGCCGGTAAAGAGGGGTTTGAAGGAGAAGTTCGTGGTGGGATAGTGAGAGACGTGGGTTTGATGTGGGAGAAATGCTGCTGGTCTTTCTTTCTGTCGGCCGCCGGCAAAGGAGGGAAGCACAGACAGCCGAGTACAACAATCGAGGCAACGGGCACAGCAGCAGTTCGGAGGTTCAACCAAGAGAGGCAGAGGCAAAAGAAGCAGGAACAGGAGCAGGAGGAGGCTGAAGGCCCAACGACGACGGCGTCCGCTACCAAGAGCAGACAGCCAGCAGCCTCCGAAGGCTGCGGCTGTAGCAGAGCCTGCCTGCTTGCCTGCCAGGCTCTACTGTCTCTGCCTAGCTGTGCCTCGGCTTACTCCGTTTCGGCCTCTGCTTTGGCCTCAGAGAACCTAGTTTCAGCAGCCATACACTTCTCTGCAGCCTCTGCTCCCTCAGCCTTAACTTCCCTACTCAGTAGCTGGCTGGCAGGCCGGCAGGCAGGCGGGCCAGCGTGGGTAGCGGGAAGAAACGGGAATGACGCAGCAGCGAACGAGAAACGAGCTTGCCTGCCTGCGTGGCTGCCATGAAACAGGCGGAGGTAGTGAGCAGCAGGTAGTGAGAAGAACCAAGTGGGACCAGCGAACGTAGAGGAAAAGAGAAGAGGACCCACCCGAGAAAGAAACGGCCTGCGCCCTGGAAAGCTTCGAGCGAACGACCAAGTGAGAGCCCACGACCGACGACGAAGCTTCGTTCGTTCGTTCGATGCTCGCTCAGTTCGTTCGAGCCTTCAGAGCCGGCTGAGTTCGCGAACGGCATCGGGCCGACGGTAGCGGTAGCAGCGAGGACGACGACGACGAGCAGCTCGTTCCCTATGGCCCTCACAGATACAAGCACATATAGACACCGACCAGTGAACAGAGCGAGGTTCCGCCGCGTCGTTGGCAGCAGCAGAAGCAGGGAGACCGGCAGCAGACGAGCCATAGCAGGAAAACCAGGCAGGCAGACAGACGAGCACCCTCCCACCATTTCGACCACTGCTGCTGTTACTGCTACGACTACCCATCCAGCCACCCACCCACCAGTCAGGCCGAACCTACGCAAGCCCAAGAACCAAGCCGCCACTAACGCTTTGCTGCTGCTACCGGCTGCTAAACACCCATGGAGCTGCCATGGAGCCAGGCTCAGCTTTGGCGGTCCTGCCAGCCTGTCTGGCTGTTCTGCTAACCAACGGCGATGCGGAAGAAAAGAGGAAACAGGAGAAAACGACGCAGAAAACGAAGAAGTGGAAACGGAGCAGGAAGGCGAAGAAGGGAAAAAAGAAAAAGAAACGGAGACGAAGGCAAACGCGACCGAAGTGAAGGAAAAGAATATCCTTACCATTCCCCCCGCTACCCGTCCCCCTCGAAGAGAAACGCCTGGCCCTGTCTTGCCTTGTCTTCAACTGCCAACTGCCGACCCGAAGGAAGCTGCTAATGCTACTAGTGCTGTCCGCTAGCCACCCCAGACAGCGCTGGCATCTCCGCCGCCGCCATAGCGGCTCCTGTTCTACTAACACTGCTGCAACGATTACTATTTCTCCTATCGTTGCTACTTGCACTATTATTACTGCAGGCAATGCAGGCCCAGTAGTAGCAAAAACGAGGAAACAGCTGATTGTATATCGAAGAAGAGTTGGCTAGTTGGACGGATCGAACCAAAGCGAACTACTGGACAGAGAAGGAAAAAAGGACGGCCAACAACGTACTGACGACCCTTTGGACGGAGGCAAAAAGAAATGAGCCTGTCCCTGCTTAACCGACGAGAGAGCCGGCCAGTCAGGCAGCCGCCGACTGGGCGACGGGTTGGCACAGCTGAAACGAAGACGGTAGAGCAGAGGCGACTGTCACTATTTTCCTGTTTCAACTCTAGAATGGCTGACCATCGTTAGGGCGAGCATCAAAGAGCCCCAGAGTCTGGAAACTGCAGCTGCCACTCTCGTTACAGTTTGTTTTCCAAAGCCACTTCTAGTTCAGCAGGAGCATATGAGCAACCACTGACACCAAAAGCCGGTTTGAGCTGCTACAAGAACGACTACTACTAATGACTAACTGAAGTAGTTTTCGTAGGTGGCCAAGGTAGCAGAGCTAGTATTGCACACAGACCATGCAGATTATTCTGTACCCAGTAGGCAAGCACTATGGCAGTATCACACTGGTAGAAAGATTGGCAGTCAGCCAGACGCCCGCCCGGCACGTCCTGCTCAAACTGCTGTCGCTTTGAGCTGCGAGTTCGTCCTCCCCAAGCATATCGAACTGCAGCTGCAGCAGGAAGATCCTGATCCTGTTTCTCCCATGGCCCTCAAACCCCAGCTACTCGTCTTCGAAACCCTCACATCCCTATTCTTATCCCCATTATTTCTCCTTCTCCCCAACACATACAACTGTCAGGCATCCCTCTAGTGACGGCGGTGCTCGTGAAGGCGGAGCAGCTCCATTCCGGCGCGAAACAAGGAGCGAGCACCACAAGCAGCAGCAAACCAAGCTGACAGCAGGAGACGATTGAGCAGGATTGAGCCAGTGCTGCCACGAAGTACTAGTAGTAGTGGCGGTGCTAGTAGAACAGTAGAGCTAGAACTACCGCTGCCGCTAGAGAGTTGCCCCGAGCTGCCGAATCAGCTGACAGGGAAACCAGGTGGCAGAAGCAATAGCGGTAGCCGGAGTTGAGGTCGCTTGGTCGTCGTAAGGGGTCCACATGAGGGGCCACTCTATAGCCATTGGACATACAGGCATACAGATAGGCAGACAGAGAGAGTGAGAAGTGAAGGGGAAAGTGAAGGGGAAATAACAAGAAGCTGTAGAACCACTAAGAGGCGGCTTCGGCAGCAGAGTAAATCTAGGAAGTACAACGGAGCTACTCCTGCTATAGCACGTGAGGAGTCGATGCAAGCCAGAGTAAGACTCAAAAACAGGGAGAGCCCTGCAAGCGACATTGTGTCAGGGGAAGGATATAGGAAAAGGAGCGAAAATGAGGATGTATAAGAGAGCCATCGATGGGCCGTAGACAACGAGAGGTATACGCAGGAAAGCCGTTGAGAGCCAGGAATCGACTCCGTAGAATCGAGCCGAGGTTTAGAGGCAATGGCCAACTGTACTGAGCACTAGGACAGGCGGGCAGGAAGACTAGTCAGCAGTAGCTATGCTAGACTAGGCTTGTCGTGATCAGAGCAAAGCCAGCACCAGGAACAGAATCCGCCAGACTCCCTTCAATTCTATATCCCCCCCCCCCCCCATGTCTCTCCTTCGTTCTCTCTCTCGGTTGAGGGAAGACAAAAAGGTTCGCG
Source organism: Varroa jacobsoni (assembly GCF_002532875.2). Classification (NCBI taxonomy): domain Eukaryota; kingdom Metazoa; phylum Arthropoda; class Arachnida; order Mesostigmata; family Varroidae; genus Varroa; species Varroa jacobsoni. The sequence goes on along the minus strand of NW_019213821.1, from coordinate 19,665 downwards.
GTGATGCTGCTGCTGCTGCTACTCGCAGTAATAGCGGAGATGACGCGTCGGCCGCGGCAGTGATACCGGCGCCAAGAGAAGCGCTAGTGAAAAGGTACAATATGACTATGGCCGTAGCGACGGTAGTGGCAATGGCAACAGCGGTGGCGAAGATGAGCGCACTTGAGTCGCGGACAGTCCCGCCGTGACTCACTCAGAAGCTGGTTGTTGTTGAGACTATGTTTCGCTTGTTCGATTGGTCTATTTCGCACACTTATTTCACTGCGGTGCTTCAGCAAGCAAGACACAAGGCGAGCCACGACAAAATGCAGCCAGCGTAGCACGTCTAAAGCCTGCCGGGCAGGATTACGCATACATATTTACGTACCATGTCGACGACAGCAACAACAACGGACTTTACCAAGGGCAGAGTAAAACCATTTCCGGGCTCTGTCGATGGAAAGAGGCCAAAAAACGCATTTAGTCACAAAGCCCTCAATTAATGGTGATGTGAAACAGAACCAAGGCGCGGATCGGTCTACCATTCACGTCCAGATACACATGAGGGTTAACTTTTACGTATGGTTACCTACGTTCATACCACTACCATCTTTTTACCATATTTCAATTACGTAAGGACGAGGTTAGAGAGCACATCAGTCATGTAAAGAAGTTAAGCTATATTCAGATGCTTAAAGTTATTTTCAACTCCGAAACAACCATGCGGATGAGCAAACTTGCTATGTAAGACTGTCGGCATCGTCGAAGCTTCATAATTACGATTTACAGATTACTGGCCAGTCATCATATTTAGACAGCCACCATATGAATAATACTGATTTTCGGAAAATAATCAGCAATAGACCCCTGAAAAAAACAACCTGAAAAGTCCTGAAAGGCACTCTATTGTATTTAAGGGCAGCTTGCCAAACTCCGGCACACCTGATAAGATCTCAATACGCCATTAGATAAATAACTGAGTTTCCTCTGAAAAGCTACAGCTTCGCGCTGGTGTCATATATTGACTCTATAGGAAACAGATTTCAACCTCACCTACGAGGAGCAACTTAGTGAAGTGGAGAACCTACTTCACTTTTACTTTTTTCCATAGCAACGTCCTTGACTAACTGGCTAAAAATGGATGCTTTGAGTTTTACGTAGGATACTACTTCCGTCAGGCATTGCTTCAAACGATACAGCCTCTTCTAATACATAACGAGCTGTGTTCATACCTGATTTGAAACCAAGATCATCACACGTAATCTTACGGTAGTTGGCAAATAGAATACCATCACAAGGACTTGACGATCCAGTTGACACGCTACCGTATGTCACGCGGCATTTCGTCGCAGTCTCCATCTAATATCCCATTGATCTCGTTCAAAGCCTAATGATTTCGGCAGCATACGATGCAATCAATAGTTGGCCAGCAATCCTGAACTAGCCTGACACTTATTCATCATAGAATTTTTCAGCCGAAAACCGACCATGGTAAACTAATAACAGAAGATTTATGCAATAACTTTATACATATGCAATACTGGGCAGATGTTATAAACGCAATTTCTTGGTGCAAAATATTTTTAAATGTCGAAATTGGATGACAACGAACAAAACGTTAAATACTAAACCCTAATTAAGTATTATACCAGCAGTGTACATAAAAACGCTATCTTGCAGAAGCCGTTACGGTCATCTGCTCTATACTTAAGGCTAATAGACATAAGCGGAAAACTTCGCCGAAAATATAGTAGAGTACACTATTGTACAGAACGTCTCGATGTAATTACTAAACAGCCAGAGTACCATAAGATATATCGATAAATATACGACAGTCACCGCATCGGTGTCAGATGGAAGCAAAGTACGCCGACAAATCGAAACTATTTTATAGGCGCTGACTGTGCCAGAAGCCTTCTTATGTATATTTGATGGAATAACTAAATAAACAATCAACAAGTATATTGTAATGTCAAGGTCCTTACGAGGATTTTCTTGTTCCTCCTCTCACGCGCATACGGATATGACACAGGTGCCTACAAGATCAGATTGGGCCTTAGCAGCAGCTTAACTATTCTCCACAGCAAGATCGCATCTTTTATGCAGGCCTAGCATTGAATTTCATAATTTCCTATTGATGGGCATTATACCCGAATGACTAAATTATGCATTAAACTACTTCCTGGTACAGATCAGACAGGGTGGTGGGTACAATTTTATGTTTAGGCCATCCGTTCAGTCTATGTAGACCCCAAAAAGAAGAAACGAGCACTATAAAATCTTTTGTACAGACGACCATGACATTTACTCCACATCCAACTAAATGATGATACAGTCAGCAGGGCTAATGCTAGTCCCTTATTCATTACGTCAACAGCACGTAACAAGAACCAAGTTTAGAAATCTATTTAATACACCATAGGAAGCGAATTCTATCCCTGCCTTTTCCCTTACGGCATGTTATAGCTTTAAGCATGTCTAGGATTAAATACAGCAAAAGGACTAGTACAAATATGTTTTTGTTTTCAGCTTTCCCTTGTGATGCACGAATGGGTTTCGCCTAAAAATTAGACTATCTATGACCCCTTTAAATTATGAGGTATACCACTTAGATACATGTTTTACTTTAACTGATGTTCGTCATAATGCAACACCATTTCGATGAAACGATAATGGAGTACTGCAACGACATTCCTACTGTTGCTGTTCTGATTGCTGCTGCGCGAGATGTCACCATTCACGAGGAGGTCTCGCCTTGCACCCGGCCCAATATGTGTTTTGCTGTTTGCAGGCATCGATGCGCCTGTCTCCCAGCCCGCCTGGCCTCCAGTTTGGTCGCCGCGGCCCTCCTGGGTCTTTGCTTGCACCGCACACCCCGGTTGTGCGCGGACGGCGAAGGCGGAGGCCAGTTGTAGAGAGTGGCCTCCGTTCCTCGAAGTCCCTCCATGGCGGCTTTAGGGCATCGATCGAACGAACGAATGGCCGACCGACCGGCCGACCAGAGCTGAGATGCGAGATCGCGCAATAGGGAAATGTAGAGTAGGGGCAAAGGGGGACAGAATGGGGCTACTTTCGCTGGCAAGGGCAAACGAGGGGTAGGCGTGCTGGGTCACCAGTCGGATAGCAACGAGGGCAAAGAGGGACTCTATCGCTGGGTTGCCCGTAGCTCGCTTAAAGTTCGCTGGCCGCTTGCCGTCGTCCAGCAGAAGGCCATTTCTGCTATGTGCACGCTAGCTGAGCTCACTGGAGCACCGATCGGTCGTCGCTGTAGCCATTCATTCGTGGGAAGCAGGAGCAGTAGCCGCAGTGGACGCCATTGCAGAGACAGACAGCCATTCAAGCAGTTAGCCAGCCGGCACCATGACAATGACGACGACTACGACCGTGGTCCAACAATAGAGTATAGCCACCGTCACCAGTGAGCAAGCGGCCTCCTCTATGCATGACGATGCTACTAACTGCAATAGAAGTTGACGATGACCAAAACAAGGATACAACCATCAGCACCAATTACCTATAGGTGCTCGCTGGCTTGACGAGCGATAGGCGGGACAACATAAAACACCTGTTGATTGGATGCTAGAGGCATATTCCTAAATAGTGGTAAAGGTAATGACTCAAGTAGTATGATATGCTTCGAAAAAACTATCGTTGACCGGCAGCAGCATAACCGAAATGCGAACAATTGTGAGGCGCCCCTTAGAGAGACTGGCCCCTATACGATACGACTTAGAGATCTTTAGCATAAAGACTTGGGCAAGCTTCAAGAACAAACTTTTCCCAAACGATTTCCTCTAAAGCAGACCAGCTGACTAAACCTTTACTTTTCTTCTGTCGCATTAGAAATAAAGAAAAGAGGTTTAAATAGTTCGCGCATCCAATCAGTCGTTACAAGACAAAACACAACCGCATCTTAACTTCAAAGCCACCAAAATGTCAAGAGGCCGGTTGGGTTCTTAGGAGAGAACTGGGCCACCAATTCCGCCGATTTCGTTACCGCAACTTGCGTAATTCACTTTATGCGAGCTTACATCCTGAAGTGGCTTGACGTTCTGATAGTAGGAGCGCAAAGGAAAGAACGAAGGGGTGCTGCCGTTGTCTGCGACGGGGCCGCAATCGTGAGAGATAACAAACCGAAGCCCGTCGAAATCTCCGCCTCGCTTCCTATCGACAGCGTCCACCAGCAACATGCGATTTGCAATGCGGTGCCCCATCCGTAAGCAAAAGACTAACAGTCTGTGTCAGAAAGTGCGCCCTTCATTGCGACAGGAACAAGTGTGGTTGCTCAGTTGGAAATCTGGACGCATTATGCCACTGCTAGTCTTATCGACGATATCGGCATCTTGTGGCAGAGAGGACTTCGTCTATACGGACACAGTTTTCAAGGATGTAGCCTGGCTGACTAGTGGAACAGCTTCCACAGAAAAGTAGAAGGATGTGCGGCATTTAGCCTGCAGGCCACGAAAGGATATTCAACAGTTGAAACATGGTTGAGCTGTAATGAATCAAGAAGAACAATGTCAGAGTACTGCCGTAATATATATATATGCGCGCTGCCTTATACTGTTGGAAGTTAGATCTCTGACGTTTAACTTCGTTCATGCTTGCAGCGAGATCATGTCCTACGCGCTCTACTATACACAGTTTGAATCTTTAGCTGTTGTTGTGCGGCTCCACCAGTCAAATTGTATAAAAATCTATAACGTAATAGCGACAGTCTTAGTTCTTTCGGGTGACGCACACTAAAGCCAGATGGTGTTCGTGACGAATCTGCTAATAAATTGTTTCACAGACAAAAAGCTATTCGGCTTGTATCGTTGGCAAACGGTTATCATTTACATAAAAGCAAACAAATAATCTGATTCTAGCATAACTTCAGTAATTATTGAGTTCTAATTTTCTAGAGCTTATGCCAATCATGTAGCAACTAACAAAATAAGTTAACATGTTATTACACCATGCAGGACACCGGACTCGTAGTGTAGTCCTTTATAATAGGATAAGCCGCCTCCTGCTACCTGCACGAATATGTAAGGTTAACATTTTTGTTGTGTTCGGGATCGCCTTACAAATAGCCGTCAGTAGCTTCATTATAATGCTATTTATGACGTACCTGCACGTGCCTTCAGCGACAGCATTTTCCTAGGAACATATTGATGTTGAAATAAGGAACTCCGCTGTTACTGCGGAACTCGGGTCTGTTTGACTATAACCTTCGAGGGTGCGTTAAGTTAAGGGACAACTATATTATTATAGATCAGCTCTGCTCAGTTTTTCGATACGGCTTAGGCCAAACGTCTCGCATTAGTCTTTCTCTGAGGAATACGTTTCCTGGTGAAATGTTCATTGCACCGATTGATCTCCTACTAAGTACATGTGACAAATGAGCTTCAGTTGACTATGCAGATAGTAAAAGGTCATATATTTCCTTAATCTAAAACTAAACAAACTTTGAGAGGTTTTTACAACGTACGACGTCCAAATTAGGATAAATCTCGGCGAACGAGAATGCACTGACCCGTCATTTTTGCTACTTGATAGATTAAAACCTTTATTTTATAGAACAATATGGCAAACTCGTCACGCACTGTTTAATTCAAACGAAAATGGGCCAGAATCTAATCATTTCGCGCTAGACAAGCCCACTACAGAAGAAGGAAAAGCTTCTTTCTTCGTTCCACAATCGGCAACGTTCACACGGCTTCGGAATATCTTAGCGAACACTTCGAGAGAACAAACTAGAAGACTCTCGTTAACCTTTAGATTTGAAGGGCTCAAAAATCAGTTTCAGATATACACAGATTTTTCAACGATTTTGCCGTTTTGGATTCTTGCATATGTTAGAACTTTTGTTCTGCTATCGGCCCGAAATTTAATTCCGCGCCAATTGTTGTATATGGCGTATTCGAACGATATCCTAACTAATTTATACCTCTCAATGTCCTAATTACTATTGAAGGATTATTCCCGGACGCAAAAATGTTTACTTTAAACATTTCTAGTCGATGATTAAAATCCTGAATTGAAGCTCTAACGACAACAAATGGTAGTTATATCAAATAAGCACGACTGTTAAAAAATAAAACTTTTAATACATGCAAAAAAAATTCGTAGGTAAAATTCGAAAATGACCGCGTAAGAGAAGGCTTTATTTCGAATGCTGTACCCTGTAACTTACAGAAGACAATGTGTATCACTTACTCTGAACCTCGACCGACACGTTGCAAGCTGTTGCAGTAAGTCGTTTAGTAACAGGTCTAACAATAATGTCGAAAGACTTCCCCCGTCAAAGTAAAGTTGATCAAAAAAAGAGTAGCTCCCTAGATAAACGGATCTGGAAGTGAAGATAAAGCGTATTGTTCTCCAACAGAACTACTCGGTCGTTGAAATAGAGCACTTAAAAAATAGTCATTAGCAGAATTTGCCGATTTCGTATCTTGTAGCGCTTAGGATTTCAACACGTTTCACACATGCAATGTGTAAAGAAGGTCATTGGACAGAGTCTATATCACAGTCTGCAGACACATCAGTAGCGCGTGCAGGGCGCAGTTCGAAGATCGAGTTCGTTAGCTAAACAATCTTGATTATAATCGTTGTGTTAGGATGAATAATCTCGGTGCTGGGGTATTTGTCTAATATAGAAGATGAGAAGATAAATATGAGGGTGGGTTTTAGTTACCAACATAATGCTGAGTTGAAATCATTACCCGCGCGCGAACGAGGGTTGCCAGTAACACAGAACACATTACAGCCTACTATTCGTCCAGCATATGGAAGGCAAGTATTTATATCAATTGGTATACTGGGCTAGGGAAAGCACGCGTCTAAATGGTAGCAGTTTTCGAGAGGAGTCCATTGGGAGGCACAGGACACGTTAGGTAGGACAGAGGAATGCGAAGTTCAGCTTTAAGGTGTGCTATTGAGTACTGATTATGTTGAATAATCATTTATTTTGAGCTAACAATGTGATACCATTTATTGCTCAGTTCTGATATACAAAATATGCTATCGTGTGGTCCGATTATATCCAATTGGGCTTTTCTTTTAATGTCGTTTTGCATTAGTATCGCGTTTTTCCTCTAGTTAAAAATACAAACAAACAGGTCTGTGTCTCAATTGCCGTTCACTATAGCCAAATGAAATAATGTTTAGACAGGTAAAGTAACATTATTAGTATCATGCTAACCGTACGTGACACAAGCTACATTTGTGTAGAACTACATTCAGCCTAGATACAGTGTAGGCTATGCTGATACAGTAAAACGAATGGAGAGCTCATCTCCGATTGCGAAAGTACACAAACTTCCAAATGGCAGTCAAATTCGGGCAAAATCTTTACCTGTAAATCGTTACCGTTGTAATTGAGCGAGGCGAACGAAAAAAAAAGACTGAACAGGTCCCGTTCGCTATGCTAAAAAACTGTAATCTTATATTTTTGCATTTTTCAAGCCTCTCGAATATCACCCTAATGCGGAATGGGTAGTCTCTATACAGCAGCATCTTACTGGTAGATGTCTTGAATTGCCCTGTTCTAGATATAACGCGGCCTACATATAGCGTATTCAATAGGAGTTATTATAGAACGAGGAAAGCGACGATGATCCCGTCTAGATTTGATTATGTAATATGTTCAGGGTTCTTCAAAATGATCGTCCTGCAGCTGGTCACTTTCGAGAAATTTAGGTTGCCTCTTGTACAAGGTAAGCTTGCGTCTACTGGCTACACGGACCAGTTTTAGGTTGCTGTGTGAAAACAGCGCCAACGGTATCAGCAACCCTAAACACAATACGAACAGTCTATGATTTACTTGAATGGCAAACGTATAAATCCTCGTATAAACTGTTTTACGTATTTTTTAACAATATGCAAAGCATAATAAATATCATACAAGGATTCTAGTTGTATAAATTTATATTTAATATGCGTGTATTTAGTCAAGCCACATATGATTACTCAGATCAGCTCGTATAGGCACCATATACCATGGCCTTCAGGTGTTTTTGGCCTCTGCGACCTCACTGCTATTTCACAACGTCCTGGTGATATTGCTGCTTTCTGTCATCCAGTAGGTGAAATTATCCTTTATACCATTGCAGACACAGATGATCGGCCTGCGCCCGCTGCTGTTGAGGTCGATTATCTTTAGATTTTCTCAACGTAAAGACAATGCCTGAAGAAACGACCATGCAAAAGCAGAATAGTTAGTTACCCACTTTCTTGTTACATCACCCTTTTCGAGTCTACTAGCCATAAAAATGTAACTTCTTATAGTAATTCGCCACTTAAACTTATATTGAATCTAACTAGTAAACATAGTTATAGGCCATGACGTTTAATGTACGATTATAGCTCGTATGTTAGTGACAAAATTATTTTCAACCTTCATTTTAGGTTTCACTTGCCTTCAGAGGTTTTTGGGAAAAAGAAAATCACTTCAATTGGCCTCCAATGCATTTTCAAACAGTAATGTTCATTCAACTGATTTTTGAGAGCAATTCCAGATTATTTATCTATATATATATATATATATATATAAATCACAATAATCTTCTCCTTAAACTGAGTGCTTTAAATATTATAGAAGCGCATATATCCAAATAAAAAGCCTCATTTAGGATTTGAGACAATGTCACAGCAAAGAGGTTGCTCAAAGAAGCTTTTAACGATTGGCGCCACGCTTGTTCTTCTTTTGAAAATCAACATATTGCTATCAATATGAGATCTAATTCTGGGTTTTTTTCTTTCACCGTTGAGCACATATTGTCGGTCTATCTTTCGCAAAAGGCTTAAGCGCCTTCATAGGGATTATACCTACAACCCCACATGGCATGTAAGATTGCGCTCTTTGAGATAACCTAAGGACCAAATCAACCACAGGTCTGATGGACAAGGCCAACCAAGCTAAACGCCAACGGAAGAAAAAACGAGATGCAAAAAGCCAATTGACATAGATTGTGTTCTTGTAGTTAACAGTTCTAGCCATTTAGCTACTTATCCAGAGGCTATTCCTCGTCTACTTTGCCCCATTTCTAGAACGTTATTTCCCGCGGATTCCTAAATAACTATTCCATGTCTGTGTTCTACTTATGACGCCTTAAATCACAACCTCCTGTAGAGCAACGTTACAGAGTTTAAATATCAGGTGAAGAATATTGATTCGTTTTGTGCCCGGTCAATTTAATGTTCCTAGAAAATACAGCAAATATTCTGTAGTACTACATTACTTGTATTAGTGTAGCCTGAGGGAAGTAAGTGAAGCTTTGATGAATGCTCAAATTAAATAACGACTTGTACAAATGGAAGTTAGTCATTATGACTTTGAGTATATATTATTGATAACGTAGTGAATAGTAAACATTGTCAGGGCCTCGGTTGAAAGGACAAGAAGCGGCCATGGTGGATTTAGTTATTCGCGTCCAAGAACATCAAAGTAAAGTATGCGTGTTCTAACAACAATGCTTCTAATCATTATAACTTACTTCAATAAGAAGGCAATTATCACATGCTCTGAGCAAATCCACCATATACCATCCATCTTGAATAAGCGATACCTATCCAATTGATAAACTGGTAACCATATCATCTACATGAAGTTTTGAATATCTTAAACGCATCTCTACTTCTAACACATTTAGAATTGGTGGCTTTCGTCCATTATGAGGGTATCGCTGTCCACTTCCGTAGAGTAGGGCACCGCTGTCAGTATGCACGCTACCGCAGGTTGAAAAACCCGTCTAGTTACTGAGGGCGTAACTTCATCTTGGTGGCAAGCTTGACAATGAAGACTCTTTAGTACAAGCCACCTGATTAAGGTCGTTCTCGAATTTGAACTCACCGTTAAAAAACGACGCTTTTTTAAATGACACGACTCATAGGTCACGAAAGAAATTCAAAACAGAAGAATACATATTTGGTGTAAACTCCCTTACTCGTCTCGAAGCTACTTCTAGAAAACTAGATGTCCAGAAAATATTAGGTAGGCATTTTAACAATATGAATAAATATAACTAAATTGAAAATCTGGAAGCGCTCCGAGCCGCGGATGAAAGTGGCAAGCTCTCACGATTACATGCGCATGATCTCAGAGATTTTAAGATAATGGAACGAAATCAGAATTAGGACAACGGGGTTCTATTACCTCCTGTGCAAGCAATATAAGAAGCGAGACTGCATTATATTTAGCCTTTTAAAAATTGTCCAACTGTTTTCTAAAGGCATATCTAATAAGAATAAAGAAAAAAATTCATCTACAACGCAATTAGAAAAAGGCAGAACATAGTTTCTACTTGTTGAGAAATCGTAAATTTACTTTGCTTCATGTTTACTTTAGCCATTCAAATGAAAATGTCGGTACAAAAATAGTGTTTTATCGGTTTTCGGGTGTCGTACAGCACCTGTTAGTCCTCAGTATCTCCGTAACCGCTGTTTATCAAGGTCCGAGAAGATTTTAGCAGTTGGGATTATGCCAATATCTATTGGAGTACAAGAGTCACGCGTGGCAGTATTATCAAAGCTATTTTCGAGGACCGTTCTTAAACCATCCATTAGTTTATACGAAGACGAAGATTTGATAGCACCAGGATTGCTTTTGTTTGATATGTAAGTGTAAACTTTCCATAACAGTACATTATAGGCGTTCCATCTACGATTATTATCCAAAACCTAAATAACAGTGATAGGAATAGGTAATTCTGAATCGTGCAGGTAACGAGTTACGGCGCATCCTACTGAAGGCCCGCTTGCTGCGTAAGAACCGCAACGCTATGAAAATGCAAAGACGACAACTGCACGAATCTTTTGCAAGGTCATTGCATCGAATCAAGGAGGTACTTGCGTCATTTATTACAATGTTGGCACAATCCAAATATGAAATCAAACCCAATAATTTTACACAACATTGAACTTTTTGAAGTCAGATAAAATAGAAGTTTTTTTTTACTTTTCAATAAGTACTCCTCATATCTCCTGTTCGCAAAAGGCAAGAGTCGAACTTCGAGTCACGTTCCCTCAAGCTCTCAAGTCGTATGCTCAATCTAACCTCAAAGGAATCTGAACTCTCAAATTGTCAACGTGCAATGACAAGAACCTTTCAGATATTCTAGAGAATGTTTTGCCCCAAGGTCTGATTTTGCAAGATGGACATTCTATGGTGTCACAGCAAGATCACAGATGCCATACATATTTACCGGACTCTATCAAAAATTAAACAACATATAGAACAGAATATATTAGGATTATCGATAGGTTCAATCGCGATGATTCGTCATCATCGCCGTTACTCTCCTGGTGTAGGTATATACAAAGCTTAGTAGCCCTCCAAGATCTACGTCTGATGTCCTCCTTCAACGGAAGTTTTACCAGAACAGCTTTTTTCCACGTTCAGGCTCTATACTTGACCTACTTTGAAACCCACACTGATCTGATTGGTAATAACTGTTTCGAGTTATTGTACTTGAAATAACTACATTTATCAATACATTTTGTATATGTTCGATAATGGACATCAGCATCTTCAGCACATGCAAATGTTTTAGCTATTTTACGCAAACGTTTTCCTATTTCGTCGCTGCAATCACGAGCTAACAAATGCTACCAACAAACATATTAGAAATGAAGGCCTACGATATGCGCGACATGATGAAGTGCTCGTTTTTTACCCCACGTTTTAGCATAACCTGCCTTTGCTCCAAACACATATATCGTTACATATAGATGCGCCTATAATAGTGCACTTTCAAGCAATGCAGCCGTACATGACATATGCGAGCAGTGTATATCGCCTGTGCAGCGTCCTACGTCGGCGACGGTTGATTCGTCCTTGCGAATTATTATTATTACTTCTATTAAGACAAGCAGGATTGTCTACGGGGTGACGCGCACACTATGAAAGCAGCACACGAGAGTAGCGAGGCAGTAGGATCCACCAGCAGCAGTCGCTAGTTGGGCTAAGGTGGTTGGAGGGAATAGGTACGACGGTGGACAGACTCCTGAATCGATCGTTACTCGGCTACCTCTAGACCCTCCTCCCCCGATTGGCCCGGATGCTGCTACAGCCCTAGCGTCCGCTGCCTCAGCCCAGATTTCCTTGGTAGCTGGCCTCAAACTGCTCAATTAACTGCTCTCCATGGATCCGTATCCCTATGCCTGTGCACCCTTTGAGTCTAGAAAAAAATAGGTATACTTGCAGATACGTGCATGTTTAGGTGTATGTTGCTACGAGTTTATCTGCGAGTTGTAACCAGCAGCGGCGACTCTGTCTGTCAACTAAAAGCGTTCTCGTACGTGCGTACCTCCGGCCGGCCGTTTACAGGCTCGAAAGCTAGCAGCACAACGAGCTGACGGCCTTTTTGTGGTGGCAAATACACAATGCAGCCGGCGCTCGACATACAATAGAGACCCAGCTGCCAACACGGCCAACGTGCTCGAACCCACCTACTCGTATTCTACGTGCAAACGTCGACAATGTAGGGGGTAAGAGCGAGGGATTCAGAGGCAAGTATTGAGAGAAAAAGATTCTATTCTACTACGGTACCCGTCGTAACTGGCTGTTTGTCATGATCGTGAGCGAATTGACCAACTGTGGTTTCTTTTACTCGCGTAACGATAATTAGATGAATAGGCCGCGCCTAGTGGCACTTGTTGCGTGTTAATGAAAATATCTTACGATAGTCCTTGACGGTAATTGTAACCGAGTTGAATGAAGGGAAAATGCGGGAGCATGAAAGAATACGGCTTATTAAGTAGAGATGATATTTTTAAGTTTAGTAGGAAGTTTTCATCGATAGATAGAATAAAAATAACACTAATCGAAAAAGCCAAAATATGTGAACTGGAAGACAGCTCTTTTATACATATATACAAGGATGCTCTTATATATGTATAAGTGCAACGATGGAAAATTATATGCGATAAAAATGATGGATAAAGTGAACTTTAAAGATAAACTGCGGTGAGATATTACTAAGTAGCGAGATGTGTATGACGTCAAGGTTGACCTAGGTTTGCCATAGTCTTTGATGATCTAAACAGCCATACAATGCCGGTATAAAATGAGAGATCTTACGGAACGTCTAAATCCGTATTGAAATTTAGCCTATCCCACTAAGGCTTACTAATAAAATATACGTATGGTCAGTCGGTAACGTGCTAAATATAGAATTCGTTAATGGTACATTGTTTTATTCAGCTTGAGCACGAGAAATTAATCCCCTTTACTCAGCACAATTCTACGTTATCGCACCCAACTCTTGTATCAGACGCAGCTAAGATAGTGAACAATTCGAGATCGAAGGCGCGTTCGAAAGTCATATCAAGTCACAGTGGTACCTTACGCGTTTATTTATGGACGTGTGCATTAGCAAAGGGCCCAGTTGGCACCTTTGTAGGACATATCCGCGCCTCATCTTAAGCAGGAAACATTTCTCCGTTCTAAGCGCAGCCTAGCATCTGCAACTAGCATTGATGACCATATCGGACATTCATAAGTCATCACTACCTGCATTCGATGTAGGTCAAGGTTAACGTTAGATGTTTGGAAGTGCGTACAAAGCAATATCTTCGCAAAGAGAGAATCTTTCGAGGACCACGTTAACGTGTTCACTTATATCCACGGATATCAAACAGTCCAAAATTCGCACATTGAACTTTTTTGTAACATAATTCAAAAACTGAAATAATGGACAACTTTAGTTGGCCATATTTGTTGCGTCATATGCTCCGCCTTCTTTGGTGGTCTTTTGAATAGCAAACATTGACCTTTTTATAAGGACTGGAGCATCAGGTGCCAATATATAGTTATAGCCATGTATCCAATGATTCTGCTCCGTCGATATTCGGTTCGTTACATGTCTGAACCTCGTGTTGAAATGTACCCCGGTCCCTCCAAATGCTAAAGGGGCCGTCGTTGACAAGAGACGTGCACAGAAGACCTTATCGATCACCGCAACCCTTTCAATACAATATTATATTATAGACGCTGATCCTACCTAATGGAATGCTTTCAGTTTCACGTTCGTGACGTTATCAGACGATTGATGGCTGACCTCCAGTACGAGACAGATGCGTCCATTGAAAAATTCGCTTCTTTATGTCCCGCAAGTGAACATATTTACACTGAAAGATTGCGGGGATCACCTTGTAACGAATGCTATGGAGCCGTAACACGCGAACCTCCCACGTGTCACTTCGGCATTGTTGGCCTATGACGCTATCCCCCGCCTTATTCGACGGATAAATACACTCAGAAAAATTTAAAAAAACTCTAAGCCCGCAAAGCAATAACGACACATGTCGACTTTCCACGTGTGTTTAGTATGAAACAACATTTGTGAAGTCGAGCGAGAAGGGGGAGTCGAACTTTCTTTCTTGAGACATGCGAACTTCCTGATTCAGAGCCCACACCGTTAACTACTCAGAGAACAGAAATAGTGCAGCATCTCAGATCTCATATGGTTACACTACCGCTTCTGTAGTAAGGATCCAAAGCTAAGACATTTTCGCTGTTTGCAACATACGGATACCCAAAAGGTGCTTTGATAACCCGCTTTTTACCCAGCTAAAACTTCGACGCCGTTTTAGCCGACTGTGTTTTAGGCTTACATTCAGTATGTTAGAAATTTGCCAGTTAGATACTCGTAGCGTGAATAACAAGAACTCACTAATAACGAATCTAACGTGAAAATTGTATTGTCCTTTGCATTGTCTTATAGGTAAAAGACATGCTCGTGCGTATACATATTTAGGACGTGCGAAGTGGGGTCACTGTATCGCTATTTAACTATATAGAGAGTAGAGAGCATCGTATTGGAGGTATCTGATAAGATATTTAGCAAAAGTTTTTGTCTCATTCTTGTCTCAATCTTTATCGTAAACATGTTTTGAGTATTTTCGGGATTTAGTAGCTGCTATTAGAATAATCTAGATGGCATCGATGAATTGAGGTATAGAATGGTAACCCTACTTCGCCTGTGTTTCAATCCCAGTGACTGTTCTGGATAATATTAACGTGCCGTCATGAATCAAGCAAGATCGATTCTTCCAAATAAGGACTTCGAAAAATCAAATAATAATATTGTTTGTCTGCCATAACGTAATTTAGCTTACATTTATTTGTGACCCAGAACCGTTGTTTATTGGCGTTGGAGGGACTATGGACAAGATTTAGAACAACTAATCAATGCCGAAAAAAGCTGAGCACTCTTTTTGTCCAGGAGACAGTCAAGACTCCAAACTTCAAGATTTCAGATATGCCAACACAAATATACGGGTAAGGTTTGTACGGAAGAAATCGAAATAAATAAGCAATCCGCATAAAGATACTTCCGCGTACACGACAGCCAAAAATGGTACTTTGCCATGTTCACATTTGTTATTGTACAAAAGTAACAAACCGCTTCTGGGATGTAACCTCTAGCCCATATGTTATAAAAAGGCCCTAAAAGCATGACACCTTGCGTTTATACTTAGCACGTATAATATACGACGACTCAAACCATTCTCGTTCGAACGACCGAAGGTTCGATTGTGGTCCCGGAGCAAAATCGAAAATATCACTGCGTAATTGCCCAAAAGACCTTTGCTGAATTTTATTTGAAAAACTCCTACTAGATCAAGTATTTCCGCTTCTAAACTCAAGATAAGTGGACCTAAATCAGCACGTTTTACGGAAGGCAAATTCGACATTAACTGACCTAAATGGTACACCATGTATACAGGGCGTTTTAGAATGAGAAGTCTAAGCTCAGGGAGCGACGGGGCTTAATGAGTGAAGCAATTTTTCTAATTGCGCCATAGAACGCCGGGATTTATTTTACAGTGAAAATCGAACGTCTGTGCACGAACTATGCCCTCATAATTTTTTCTTCTACTCGAGGGGCATTTAAGGTCAGCTGAGTGAAAATAAATAGCATTAAAAAGCCCAACAATACGAAAATTATACTCATAACATTTGCATTATTGGAATTTGAATAGGATTATCAAAAAATATTTTTGTATTATCCTGAGATATGTTAGAGCGGCTAGATAATCATAAGGCGCTGCTCATCCTTGTTTTTTTTTTCTCTTTTCCTTTTTTTTACTAGAATAATATAGGTTTTCGTTGAGACAAATTGAATCTTTTCTGGAATTTAAAAATTACATGATCTTTCGATGATTTTTTTGGTACGATAGGCACTCCTACGCGCTAGCGTTGGTTGTAACGCAAGCTCGATACTGACAAGAAGCTGAGCAACGTATTCATTCAAAGGTATCGAGCATTTTGCAAAATTTCCGCGGCAGCGACAGGCCAAGTTCATAAAGAGATATTCTTACGAGTCAATGGAAGTTAGATAGACAAAACTTTCCACTTGCAATTACAAGAATAAATATAATCGGTCTTTTTGGCCATTTTACCGTATCGTCGCAATTTGCCGATGCTCTACCATGCTAGAAGCACCTTCTGCTCAAAATGTCTTCAAAGATAATAACCAGCGACTGTGGCGAAAAAAATTATATGGCCTTCATCTGCGCTATGAGAATGGTAACAGGCAAGGGCATATGAGGGAGTTAGTAATGTCTAAAACTTTATGGAAAAACAATTCCGACGAGAGTTTGTGCGAGTGCCATGTGGAGTCTCATAGACCTACCAGCGCACACTGTGCGAATTTAACATGATCTCTCATGTAGAAATGGCTTCATCCGTGGAAAGGACAATTTCGCTAAACAGCGTTGTGCTCTGAGAACTAATAATAGGCCTCTACGAGCCACAAACGGTAAACTTTTTCTTTAGCTGGGCATGCCGACAACGGTATAAATGCAACTTAGATTTTTCAAAACCACTAGTTGCAGTTTTATCAACTTCTGACGCTGCTGCTACTGTTGCCACGTGCTTCTGTGATCTCATCATGTGATTTTCTAGGTGTCGATCTCAGCTGGAATGATGTGTGCCCTGATAATCTACGAAATAGTGGGAAATTTTTCCCCATAAACTATTCGTTGTTGGGTACGCGCGTGACAGCTTACTGCAGCATATGTACATACCTGTTTCTGTAATGAATTACTACATGGTAAACCAATGCAAGGACGTTACAGTTATCTCAATTGGTAGCACATTTTAATAGGCGCCCGAAAGAACATAGACTCCAATAAATACATGGCCAGTGTCGGGCCTTTGTTATGATTGACCGGTCACATGCTGTAACTGGTCTAATCTTCAAGCTAAAGACAATTTGCTTTTTAAAATCTAGTAAGATAGCAGTCTTCCAGCAAAGAAAATATATATTACTCATACTTTGAGAAAAGAGTTTGTTTCAGTGCCTTCCTAGTTTAAGCAGGCATTTGACTTCACTCAATAAACGAGAAAAGTCTTATCGTTACGTGGCCGTTTTTTCATTGCTGTCTATGATGAAGCGATATTCTTAGGATTCCAATTTCAATGATAAAAACACAGACGCGATATATACCATGTTCATATCTGAGACCTCGAACCATTTCTCATTCCCATCCAGCTAACCTCATAGGGGTAGCAAACATGTGGGATGCACATTATTGCACACGTACATATTGGTTTAATATCTCAGTAAAAGCAGCTATTGAGACGCATATATGATTTTGTATGGCATCTCTTAGAATTCACTTTCACAAAAACTTCAGCTTATACTTATAACCCAGTTAAGAAAAATGCTTCCTTTACTGAGCCTTATAACCCATGACTTTGCATGTTAAAAAAAAGCCTGCCTTAATCAAAAAGTACGTTCGCTAACGTAATAGGAAAATTCTAATTGGCAAACTTTCACAGTCAGGTATAAAAGTTGGAACTCACAAATGGACTAGTAGTAAAACAGAGACTTGTAAAACAGAGATTTTAAACCAGAAACTTGTAAAACAGAAACTTTAAACAAAGTGAACACCTCAAAAAACCTGTTCATCTGGGCCTGTTCAAGAACAAAGGAGAAAGAGTTAACTTACTTGACACATTTTTAAGTAAATCTCGTAAAAACCTAGACGGTAATGGCAGTTGACGCGTTGCTGATCGCTAGAACCGAATACCTCTCTGCAGAGAGAATTTATATAAGTAAGTTCCAGTATTTTACAGGAACTTTTATTGTACTTAGTATTGTGCACCGTGCAAGTATTGCACCTGAAGATTGTTATACGTATCTATATGATAATGGCGTCACTGTTCAGATATCGTGAGACGAGGGATCATGGCAACTTACCTAAAGGTATAATAAGCAGTGGCTATCGGACTGTATACGTGCATCGTGAAAAAACTAAGTTAAGTCATACTGCACGTTCTGTATATACGTTAATATGGGGACACGGGTTGTGCGTGAATTTTATTCATGAACTATTGTAAGACAAATCATTAAGCGGTAGGTGCGTCTTTGTTATGGCGGCGACATTTTAATATTGATCTAAGCATTCAATAGAACGACTTCGAAGTGACCCTCGAGCTCGTACGTACCCCACTGTTAACAATTATATCTGTCCGCTCGTATCTAAAAAGCTATCAAGATTTAAACTTTGCAGTATACACTCAAAGGTAGATTACAATAACTGGACATGGGTCTTTTAATTAATCGAAAAATCAAGCAGTTATAAAATCAAAGGCGTGCTATATTTACGTTACTCCGTCTTTAAATTAGACTAAAAATAATTAATCTTGCATTATATACAACGGCAAGAAAACTTTCATTATACACTAGTCTAAGGACAGCGAGGGAAACGCGCGCGTCGTATTCGACAGGAGTCGATGCCCATAGGACCGCAATTTTTGTAGCCTAAAAGCCCTCGACGAGGTCTCATGATACCTCGGTGCTTAATTGAAATAGTTCTAGCACTGTCAAATATATACTCCGAGCAAAAATCACTAATAATAACAATAAATTATATATCAATGACGTTTGGGTGTTCGCAGTCACCTTTATAGTATATAATCTACTTTTGCCTGCTCATTTATTCCGCGTGAAGTTTAGCCAACACACCGACCATATCTCAGTATTCGAGTTACAAAAAACTATACGTCACTTCAAGCCCAGTATGGCCCGCTACTATCCAGCAGCCAATAATGATAATGTCTAAATCGTTTCTTTAGTGTAATATATACGTTTCTGCTAAACATGAAAAAAAAACCAAGCTTCACAATCGACTTTTGAAGCTCGCGGCGTAAAGATGTAATTTCTTCGTAGCTTTGACATTGATCTACTACCGGTTCTATCGTTCGAGCTCTCTGATCATTCTCTATACGCTTTACCCTGTCAACGAACTACAACCCTAAGTAGGTCTCGACGAAAAGACCTAGTGGCATGCTCGTGTCATTCAAGAACAAGCAAATTTTACGCGACTTATTAAAATATATTGTATATATTGACTGTGAAAAGAAAAACGGAATTGCTTCTTTTTTTATGATGAGTATGCTTCCATTTCACGTAGCTGCAGTGAAGGTTACTCGGAAAACGAAGCGCTCCCCTGAAAATAGACACATAAGCGGTGATGGCGTAATTTAAACACATCTTCGGTCACTCACCAACGTTCAAAATTGAGTATCGCCTGTGAAATAGAGCTTATTGATAAGCCATCTCGAATTGATTCGGTCTCTATAGCTGATATAACGCTACTCTAGCACCGCGTATTCGTTGATCAAAAAACGATAGAAAATTCCTAGGTTTCCCCTAGAAAACAGGGCTGTCTTGCAGGTTTTATGTAATC
>NW_019213820.1:251666-260559 GCF_002532875.2 Varroa jacobsoni | reverse complement strand
CCATTTGGTATTTGAAAGCCTTAACAAGTTTGGTCATCTAGCTGTTGCGGTGAAAAAAAGCTATCTGGTACTTCAAAGTCCCAATGCGTTTGGCCATCTTGCCATGTGCCAGATGAGAGAGTCACCGGCACTTGAAAGCTCAAACGAGTTTTGCCATCAACATAGAGAACCATCTGGCATTTGAAAACTTTAACGAGTTTGGCTGTTTAGCTGTTGTGGCAGGGAAGAAAGCCATCTGGTACTGGAAAGCCTCAACGAGTTTGGCCATTAATATCGAGAATTATTTGGTTCTTGAAAGCCTTAATGAGTCTAACAATCTGGCTGTTGTGGCAGTGAAAAGAGAGCCATCTGGTACTTGAAAGCCCTAACAAGTTTGGTCGTCTAGCCGTTGCGGTGAAAAAGAGAGCTATCTGGTAATTTAAAGTCCCAACGAGTTCGATCATCCGGCGGTTGTGGCAGATAAGAGAGTCACTGGTACTTAAAAGCTTAAAGGTGTTTTGCCACCAACATCGAGAACCATCTGGTACTTGAAAGCCTCAACGGGTTTGGCCATTTAGCCGTTCTGGCAGAGAAAAGAGCCATCTGGTAATTCAAAATCCGAACGAGTTTGACCATCTGGCCGTTGTGACTGGAAGGAAAGCCACCTAGTGCTTGAAAGCCTCAACGAATTTGACCATCAACATCGAGAAATACCTGGTACTTGAAAGCCTCAACGGGTCTGGCCATTTAGCCGTTGTAGCAGAGAAGAGACTTATCTGGTACTTCAATGTCCGAACGAGTTTGACCATCTGGCCGTTGTGGTAGGAAGGAGGGCCATCTGGTACTTGGAAGCCTCAACGAGTTTGGCTATCAACATCCAGAACTACCTGCTACTTGAAAGCCTTAACGAGTTTGGCCATTTAACTATTGTGGCACAGTAGAGAGCCGTCTGGTACTTGAAAGGCCTCAATGAGTTCGGCCATCTGGCTATTGTGGTAGGGAAGAGAACCATCTGATACTTGAAAGCTCCACTGAGTTTGACTATCAATATCGAGGACTACTTGGTATTTAAAAGCCTTAAGAAATTTGGCCGTCTGGCTATTGTAGCAGAAATAAGAGTAATCTGGTATCCAAACGCCCTAACAAATTGAGCCACCTGGTCGTTATGGTAGAAAGGAGGGCCATCTGGTACTTGAGAATCCCATTAAGTTTGGGCCATCTGGCCCTTGTGGCAAAGAAAATAGCCATCTAGTGCTTGGAGGCCCCAATGAATTTGGTCATCTGGCCATAAGAAAGACGGCCATCTGGTATTTGAAAACCTCAACAAGTTTAACGGTCAGGTCGTTGTAGCAGAGGAGAGAGCCATTTAGTACTTAAAAGCCCAACGAGTTTGGCTATCAGCATCGAAAACCATTAGGTACTTGAAGCCTGAATGAATTTGACCATCTAGCCATTGTGGCAGAGTCATCTGGTATTCAAAAGCTCCAACGATTTTGGGTGCCTAGCCGTTGTGGTACGGAAGTAGGCCATCTGGTACTTGAAAGCCCTATTGAGCTTAGCGGTTTGGCCGTTATGACAGAGGAGAAAGCTATTTGGTACTTAAAACTCTCAATGGGTTCGGCCATCAACATCGAGAACCACTTGGTACTTGAAGCCCGAACGAGTTTGGCTCTCTGGGCGTTGTGGTAGCAAAGAGAACTATTCAGTATTTGAAAGCCCCAATGAGTTTAGCGGTCTAACTGTTGTGGTAGAAAAGAGCCATCTGGCACTTTAAACCACAACGAGTTTGGTTATTTGGCTGTAGTAGGGAAAAAAGCCATCCAACCTGAAAGCCCCAGCAGGTTTGGCTATTTGGCTGTTGCAGCAGAGAAGAGAGCTATAAGTACTTGAAAGTCCCAATTAGTTTGGACGTCTGACCGTTGTGGCAGAGGAAAGAGTCATCCGGTATTCGAAGGCCCCAGTGGGATTGATTATCTGGCCGTTTTGACAGAGAAAAGAGCTATCTAATACTCGAAACTTACAACGAGTTTCCACACAGAAAGAAAGTTTTTGAAACTCGAAGGAATACCTCTAGACTTAGTTTCAGGGTATAACAGCCATGCAGGAAGAAATTGTTAAAACTTAGAGGAGTATCTCCTGACTCAATTTTGAACGGAATTTCTATGTACAAATAAATTGCACCCAAAAAACTTGCCGCGTTTCATAATCGATTTCCCACATACAAAGAAACTGTTAAAACTGAAAGGAGTAATTTCTGGCGACGCTCCATAACAAAAATTTACAAGGAACTTGTTAAACCTCAAAAGGAGGCGGCTGGCCCAGTTTCAGGGCAGAGTTCATATCAGAGCAGAAATTAAAGGAATAACTGCGGAGAAAATCTTAAGGCAAAATCCTTATACATAAAGAAGTTGCTAAAACTTGAGGAAATAACTCTAGGTCTTGGTTTAAGCGCAGGATTTCCGCGTATAAATAGTTTGTTAGAAACCAGACGAATAACTGCCGATTAGATTTCAGGACAGAATTCTCACATGCGAAGAAGTTCTTAAAACTGAAAGGAGTAACCCCAGATATTATTTCGGAACAGAATTTTTACGTACAGGCACGCTGTTGAATCTCAAAGAAATGACTATTGGCCTTTTAGGGCACAATTTCCACATATAAAAAGACTATTAAAACTCAAAGGAGTAACTCCTAGCAAAACAAAATTCGCAAACAGAGAAATTGTTGAAACTCAAAAAAGTAACTCTTGGATCTGTTTTATGACAGAGATTCCATATACAAAGAAGTTCTTAAAACCCAAAGGAATTTTCGAAAGTCAGAAGAGTAACTTTTGGGCCAGTTTCAAAAAAAAATTTCCACATACAAAGAAGCTGTCGAAACTTGAAGGAGTAACTCATAGCCAAGTTTCAGGGTGGAATCCCCATATATAATACAATTTTTAAAGCTTAAAAGCCCAGTTTCAGGACGAAATTCTCACATGCAAAAAAGTTGTTAAAACTCGAAGGAGTAACTGCTGACTAGAGTTCAGAGCAAAACTACCACACACAAAGAAATTGTGGAAATTGGAGAAATAACCATTTTTCTGGACGGAAATTCCACACGCAAATAAGTCCTTAGAGTTCAAGGAAGTAATTATTGGCCTAACCTTAGGACAAAAGTCCTACATGTAAATGAATTGTTAGAAATTGAAGGAGTAACTCTTGACTATGTTTCAGGAAAGAATTCTTCATGGAAATAAGTTTTTCAATCTCAAAAAGTAACCCTTAGCTAAGTTTCTGAGCACATACAAAAAAGACCTCGAAAGAGTAACTCATGACCGAGTTTCAAAACAGAAGTTCATCATAGAAAACAGATGTTAAAACCCAAAGGAATAATTTCTAGCCCAGTTTCAAGATAGAATTCCCACATACAAATAAGTCGTCAGAAGTCAAGGGGGTAACTTCTGACTACATTTCAAATCAAACAATTGGGCTCTTAGAATTTATAGAAGAAATTTTTGGCCTAGTTTAAGGACAGAACTCCTACATATAAATAAGTTGCTGGAGCCAAAAAAAATTAATCTTGGCCAACTTTCAGGACAAAGTTCTCATGAACTTCTTTATATATCGAGAGTTGCTTCTCTAAGTTCTAAAATCTTTTATATGTGGAAATTCGGCTCTAAAACTTGGCCAAAAATTCCTTTTGTGAGTTTTAGACACTTCTTCGTACGTAGGATTCTGTCCCGAAGCTTAGTCAACAGTTACTTCTTTGAATTCAAATACTTTGTAATATATTATTTTTGTGCCCTTGAAACTTGGTCAAAAGTTACTTCTTTGAATTCTAACTATTTATTTGTATATGATTATTGTACCCTGAAACTTGGCCAAGAGCTATACCTTTGAGCTCTTACAACTCCTTTGCGTGTGAAAACTTTGTCCTGAAACTTAGCCAGGAGGCATTCTTTCAGGTTTTAACACCAAGAGTTATTTCTAGGTCCTAGCAGCTTATTTGTACATGGAAATTATATTCTGAATTTTAGTGAAGAGTTGCTTTTTTGAGTTTGCAGTTATTTTTGTATGTACGTTCTAACAACACCAAGATATCTTTCAAACAGCTTCTTTGTATGTAATTAGTGTGCCTTGAAACTTGGTTAAATGTCACTTCTCTGAGGAATACTGTATTTGCATATACATTTACTACAACTCTACCGGCCAAAGACTCTACTGATTTGAGTTTTGTGACGTGTATATATTAACAGCAAACCACTCGTTTTATTCGCTTTTTTTTCGGTTCGGGATGTCGTCGTGGTAGTACATTAATGTTACCAGGGAAGCCACGTCCTTATGACACTATTACTGCTGTCATTATGTTATTGCCAATATATAGTCTTCACTTGCCTTGCTGCGCCAGTGTGATGGCAAGTGCCTTGCGCATTGGTGCACTTATTCGTGCGTTCTTTACTAAATCGATCCGATTCAAGTGACGAACCCGTACCGCACATTCGTGAGAGGATATAACGACGCAACACATACGAAGACAGACGATATTCTACAAATTGACGTCGTTTTGCGTTTTTGACGATTAAGGTTGATTCCTGACTGTTATTTATTCCATCCCTTGCGATGGCTGGCGGCGCTGTTTCAAAAATTAAAGAAACCATTTGTGTTGTTTATGTGAAGCCTATCGTATTTTTTCTTATCTCGCACTGCGAAGTCCTTTCTAGTACCTGACAGAGGTAAATTTTGGCTTAAGGTTAGTGTAGGATGTCCAAGAAAACTGACTGTTATTGATATAAAACGAGTATATGATGTTTAATGGGAGCCATTGCTAATAATGCCGAATAATTATATGACATTTAAGAGTAATTAATATTGGTGCTGAGTTAGCAAAACAAGAGTATATATACACCAAGTTATAGCGACCCAGTGGAACTGTTTCGCTATGCTCCGCTATTATCTACCCTGCTGTAGTGATCATTTCGTGTCGGAATATCCCAGCAGTTACTTTTTTGTAATTAGCCCATGTATTTTAATTGTCATATTGTGACCAACCTATAACTGCCCCGCGGAAATCATCTTGCTCCTGTTTACCGTGGCTTAACTTATTGCTAATGTGACGTCCACTTTAACAGAATCTGTAACTTTAATACATTTAGTATTGTCTATCCCGTTGCAGTTGCCTTCCTCCGCGCATTCTGTTTTTCCATTGGGATGTTCCAACAATCCTTTTGTCAGGCCGCAGCTATCTTACCAGCCTGTTCTGGTACTTACAAACGTAAAATATTATCGAACTGTACATCGACACGTTTACTATTATCCCTATTACAATTACCTCAATATTCATATCATCCAGTCAATTTCTCACATCTTGTCAGTGACGCTGCTTTTTGGTGAAGTTCATTTATGAACTACCCTATGTTAACAACTGATTTCCCCCTGCACTAGCTGCGTTATCCTGATGAAACATAAAATTTCCCATTTGAATATCTAAGTCGCCTCCTTATTTTATCGGAATTAATTGGTATCCATATTGCAAGTATCTTGCTATTTGGCGTCAAAATTATAGGTAAGTAGCAATCAAATTTACCACATTTGTACACGTAAAAGTACAATAGCTGCTTTTATGATCCTCTTTCATTATTTCAATAAACCTGTTCTCCAAATTCTGCATCATATGCTTCATTCGGTATGCACTATTTCGGCAAAACTACTATCTTAATTTAAAGTTCTAAAGATGGAAAAAGCAATCTATTTATATGCAGTGCTTAAAAAGGTAATCTTCTAATATTAACTATTCATATATTCTTAACGCTAGTCGAAGAAATCGCCAAAAATAGGCAAAATTGCCCAAGCTAGCATTATGTTTTACAAAATAAATAATTTTCTCTCAAAAAAATGTTTTGATTTCTTGCAAGTGCTGGAGTGCACACCCAAAATAAAGCTCAACCAACCCATAAAAATTAGCTCAAAGCCATTTTACGGAGGTGATTTGTTTAGGACCGGCAGCAGACACACAGAATAGCAAACACTTGATTTTAGTACCCTAATAAACAGATAAACTCACATTAGACAGACAAACTTCACACAGATGAACTTATAAACGACTTTTAAAACATAAGAAAAATATAATTGTATTAATTATTGAGATTTTGTAATTTCAACTACAGTGACGTAGATTTGCGATATTTTTACAGTTACGTAAGTATCAGTTAAGCACAACATCCAACTTTATTCTCGTGGCTTTCAGGAAGATTGTTTATCCAGAGACTCTAGTTTCGCTATTGTTCTTATTCAGTGAATCTAAGGAAATGCTTTTGCTGCGTACGCAGCCTTCCACCACACATGTGGCTGGATTTATTCAGTCACTTGTTGTACAAAAAGTAGCACTCATATCAAAATAACAGTTCTTGAGCTGATTTAATTACGCTCAAAATCCGCTCTATTTGTATAGACAGCTTTGAATCATAAGGCTTGAGCTCTAAGCTGTTATCCTCACTCACAACGAAGATCAATACGCGTGTGCAGTTACCATGGAGACCCCGTATCCTGCCTCTGACAGAAACCTTTTGTTAGGCTTACACTAAAGTGGTGTCTTTGCTGAAATAACCCTGTGAGAATATCGTCCTTTTTAAATGTCGATGATGCTATGGTGTTGTCTGACTCGCCAGTAAAAAAACTATACAAATATAGTTACTAACTTTTTAAAGAAATCTCGACGCGCCAAGTATCATCAATGAAACCATACGCTATGGTGCTTCCTTCAACGTGAGTGGCCTAGATTTCCTTTTTAAAAGTTATGTCTGATGACAACTGAAATCGTCACAGAACCTATGCTTATGACATTACTTTCAAATCTTGGACGTGTTTTCCATATTTATTTACGCATTACTGAGGCTTCTTAAGAAGAAAACTTCGATTAAAACCTACTGCTGGTGGCGCAGTAAGGTTCGTTTTGAATATATTACGGATAGAGATCTTCTTTAATACTTAGATCTTTATTTGAAACTATTAGTTGGTCTGCAACGTTTCAGAACTCCTATTAGTATAATTCACAACGCTGCGTGTCCATTTACAACTAGGCGTCAATGACTACTTACCCTGTGTCCAATTAAACATTTTAAAAGCTATAGGGATGCCCTTGTAGAATACTTCTGATATTGGCTTATAGGAAAAGTACTGGGCATTTTGAAGCCAAAATTTAAAAAAATATTTGGTTATTTTAATATAATAGAACTAAGCTAAATAAGCGCTATTCTGATAAATTATGTTCCGCCATTTTTTGGTAATATCATAATCCTAACACTGTAAAACACTGTAGAACTGTGATCCGTGGACGAAAAATTTGGTTCACGTGTGTCTAAAATACGACAGGTACAACAATGACTATTGTAGCCATTTAAATGATTTTTTGACTAACCATAACAACGAAGTCTAAATTTCATGTGATAAAGCTAAAGTAGTAGGAGTCCATTTGCGTGGGATCTGATATTGTACCTCACTGGCCACTTATTTGGCAACTCTGTATTCAGAAATTTGCGCCAGGTTATTATGTAGAAATTTTTCGTTGAAAAGAGGACTTCGCTACTGTATTGTTGAATTAGCCGTATTAGGATGATGTCTCGTAGTATAGAGAAATACAAGCCTTGCAAGAGCAGCACGAAAAGAGATAGGACCAGTCACCTTTTTAGACGAAATAGCTGTCTAAACACAGATTGTACAATACAGATATGTCGAAGATACACTATGCTCAAGAGGAACTCTTGCCTATGTTCCAAGTTTTTCAAAAAACGTTTGACTTACTAGTATTTGATTTTCTTCGTGAGTGACTGTTATTGGTTTGCGCGTGGCATGCCAAATGAATCCAGTGGCCTCAAATGTATCGCGTACATGTAGACTCTTTTCTTGATGATGGCGTGATTTCAAAATTTTCAACTCACTTTACCAGATTTGTTCGGTGTTTTGCCTCTCTCAGTAGATGTTTGATAATCTACTTTTTTTTCGTTCGGTCAAAATTAATTAAAATATCATCGGTGTACAAAATCTACAATAACATAAAATAGTCAAATTAGATCATCAGAGCGAAATATCTGGCTTGTACTGTATGCGGTACATTACTACCAACTTTTGTGATGCTGAAAGTGAAGTACATTGCCTTGTAATACATTAGCTTGTAATACATTACGGTAGCTGCCTCGGGGCAACGAGTTTCACTAGTTGGGGTGTAATTTGGAACGCTATAAGCTATTCCGCTCAGTGGTATGCAGTATACATCCGTAGCTTTCTAAAAACACGATGTTACGCGAGGACTTATCACGTAGACTTTAAAAAAAAATCCAATGTGGCCGCAAGTATTGGCTATAAGAGAAGAGAATTATAAGATGGAGTGTGAAAGACTATCGATTATATGTAGTATGCGCAAACTCTAAAAAACCGTAGCAAAGTAACGCACTTTTCGTAAGCTCTAAAAACGTCGGCACAATAGCTCGTACATAAAAGCTATATATTTGCATTTTCTCGAGAGTTAGCAACTTTATCTTTCGTATTCTGTTGAAATAAAGGATGATGCAATTCAATGCACTACTTACGAAGACAAATTGTATTCAGAGGAATGTTATACCACATATATATATATATGTGGGTCGTGGTCTATATATACATATATATATATGTATATATTGAAATAGACTTTTAACAGTAAGAGAGGCCTGAGGCAAAATTTGCGAGTCGGCCTAATCTATTATATGTATCTATTCATTCATCTCAAATCGCTTCCGTAAATTGGCAAAGTGGAAGTTGTGGAAGTCTAATTGCGTAATACGCGTAAGATCACACTGATTGTTTGCACATTTTTTCGGAAAAGAGTTTCTTTCTTTCATATAACGTAGTACTAATTTGGGCAAGTTTACCATTTTTAAAAGATTTGTTTCCGCTTCCAG